>NC_135517.1:14015000-14050000 GCF_051989575.1 Stigmatopora nigra | reverse complement strand
AGTGAGAGTTTTATTCTTCAGTTCGTTGAAATTAAGTGCCTTGGGGCAATGTTTCAGCGTGAAAGATTTTACTCTTCACAGTAACAAATATATTTAGTCATTAGATGCGGTTACTTTATCTTACTTTCTTTATGACCTAATTAAAAAGTAATTGAACTGCTGCATTTAGCAATGTTTGCAGATGGTTTGAACATACATGCACTTAAGTTTATTGAAAGGTTGACCTGAGTTAAGACATTATAAGGACTGTCCAATCATTTTGATTATTTTCTTCCGAATATAGAAAATATGTTTGAAGATAAGCCCTGAAAAGATGGGCACAAGCTGAGGACATTTCTGTGTTATAAAGCCAAGTGTGGCATTATTGGTTGTATTTGGTTAATCAGTGGGTTATTTAGCAAGGACTAATTCCACAATATCTTTAATAAGCACATTTCCTGGATGGCAATGGCAATGACAGGTGGCGAAAGTGATGAAGTTTTCCATTGTGACCAAAAGTCCCGGCAATGAGAATGTAAAAACTAGAATTGGAAACATTGTAAGTGTTGAGTTTTCCTGATCAGATGACTGCTTGTGTTTCATTATTTTGCAAAGTCTTTTTTGTTTGCAACTTGCAATATTTTGATTGATGCCAGAAATGTTGTTTAAATCTTTTCTTTTCACAAATGTGATTCCATAAACAAAATAGCATCCACGCAGTAGTGTGGATAGTTAGATTGAAAGTCAACAATGGAGAACGCCTGAAGTTTGAACACAGTCATGATTACAGTGTCTGAGAACAGCCTTACTTTCTCCCTTTGTAAAGCTTCACTACATATCGTCATTCCTTTTTTTAATTAATTAAAATTTGGCAGGCTTGTTAACATAGTCTATATTATACTATCAAACTGACATGGTGACAAACTAAATTACTCGGTAATTCGCAAATGCAATGTCCAGCAAACCTGATAAGTCGTTAGCAAATATGTGGACTAATTGAGTTATAACTTATTTGGTTCCGAAGTAACTAATTAACTGACTGGGAGGCCTTCTGAATCTGACTGGCTAACAAGTAATTGACAGCTGGCATATAATTTGACCATATGGGTGGCTTACTAAATGACTGACAGAATAAATTAGCTAACTATTTTGCTGACAAACTACTTTAAGATGACTATAAGTAATTGGTTGCTGGATAACTGGCTCACAAATTAAGACACTCAGTGAATAAATAACTTGATAACTCACAAACTAAGAAATCAGGTGACTGTTTATTGAAGGTTGGCCTTTTACAAGAGCTCAGAAGGAAGTGACTTGTGGGTGATTATGGAGAATGAGTTGAAGGTCAAAGGAAAAGAGTTCCACCCACAAGAAGGTGTGTGATAAAGAGAATGCTTTACCTGTGTTCTGGTGTCCATCTTCCATTGCGCCTCCTTCAGGGCAAATGCAGAACAATGAGTCATAGTAAAGGACAGGAATTTCACTGAGCTACATTGCAGCTCACCACTCATTCAAAAATTACCTATTCACACCTTAGACAGTATTTCAAATATGAAAAATACCAATGCACACTCATACCTCTACGTACGAATGCCTTTGGGTACGAAAGTTTCAGGTTACAATTTTTTTATATGCACATGAGTGACTCAAGATACAAAAAAGATCCAAGTTATGAAATCCCCCAATAAGTAAATGCATTTCCTTATCCATTATTTCATTTTAAATTCCCCTTACTAAGCGATTAGTAACTGTAAAAATTGAATGTGGCACACACACACACTCACACACGTAAAAGCCTAAAATGTACTATAAAGTGGACAGCTTTCTGGTGGACAATCGACGGAATTACATCTTTAACGGCCACGGAGGCAATTATTTCAGCGGCACAAAATTGGGACACTTTAACCAATTTGAAAAGGTCTAGTTCAGGGGTTGGGAACCTTTTTGACGAAGAGAGCCATAAACCATTCATATTTTCAAACATTATTCCTTGAGTCATACTAAAAATGTAAAAGTAAAAATACATGAAAATGTGTGCATTTATTAATCATTTCACCACTTTGAAAATAAAAAAAAAAGTGTCTGAATTCTTTTGAGAACATTTTGAGCTGTTGCTAATCAATGAGTACCAATGAGAGTATGCATGCAGAAGAGTCTAATGATGAAAATTTATGATTAAATAGGCGCTAGAGATCATGTCGGCGCCACAGTTCCAATGTGATGCTCCCATTGATGCGTTCAGGACATAGGTCTCTCACCAGCGATACCCATATTTTACCACAGAGGTTAGTGGAGAGGCATAAACACCCATCAAAAGAGCCACATATGGCTCCCAAGCCATAGGTTCCCTACCCCTGGTCTAGTTGGTAGTTGTGTGAGGACCGTGGAACGGTTCAGAAAATATATATATATATAGTACACCTCTACTTATGAAATTTTCAAGTTATGAAAAAAGTCTTGGAACCAATTAATTTCCTAAGTAGAGGTATTACTGTATTAGCAATGATTATGCACATGACTTGCTTGTGGAAAGTTTTCTTTTTGCAGAGAATGGGATAGGAAACACTGTTCAAGTCATGCTGACTGATTCTTAAACAAATAAATACACCAGAGTGAGTGTCTTACCTTTCTTTTCTTTCTTCTCTTCTTCCTCTACTCCAGCTCCGAGCAGGGTGAAAATGATTCCAGTCTGAGAGTTGACGCCCACAGCGGTCACCACCATGCGCCCAGAGCCCTCCATCACATGCGTCCCTGGAGGGAAAATATTGTTTTGTGGGTTGTGTTTGCAAAATGACTCTGGAGTACTTAACTAAACTATAACATTTTTAAAAAATCTGAAAAGTAGGTAAAATGAAGACAAGATGAATGTGACGTGTGTCTTGTTTTATCCACTCTATTTGCAAACTTGATCACATACCAGACAACAACATGGGGTCTTTGTCTGCAGCCTTCTTCACATGATCAGACTCTCCAGTCAGTGACGACTCATCAATCTTTAAGTCGTTGCCTTGGATCAACACTCCGTCAGCAGGAAGCAAATCACCTGGTATCATAAAGACGAGAGTTTGATATAAAATGTCAGTGTCCGGATACGGCAGTTATTGTTTAATTATGGTTGTTAATATCATTGTTGCATACACCATAGATGTATTCATCCACAACATGAAGCATTTATCATTTACATAGATTTGCCATTTAGACTGCTGTTCTCCTTCTGCGACGTCTCATTTGAATAAGGTGGTATAAAGTATATTGTATGTTCTTGAGGCGGCATGATGGGGGAGTGATTAGTTCTGGGGTCGAGAGTTAGATCCCAGGTGGGTCCTTATTGTGTGTTTGCATGTTCTCCTCGGCCTTGCGTGGGTTTTCTCTGGGTAGTCTGGTTTCCTCGCAGGTTGAACACCCTAAATTGGCCCTAGGTATGAGCGCAAATGGTTGTCTGTCTCCTTGTGCTCTGGGATTGGCTGGCAACCAATCCAGGGTGTCCCCACTAGGTGCCCACGTGACCAGAAGTTTGGTCGCCGGTCTTTTGGTCCCTTTTGGTCGCCGATCAAATGTACTTAGATATTAAACAGTACTTAGATATTAAACTCTCTCTCTCTCTCTCTCTCTCTCTCTTAGATATTAAAGTCTCTCTTTTAGATATAAACTTTCTCTCTCTTAGATATTAAACTTTCTCTCTCTCTCTTAGATATTAAACTCTCTCACTTAGATATTAAACTCTCTCTCTTAGATATTAAGCTCTCTCTCTTAGATATTAAACTCTATCTCTTAGATATTAAACTCTCTCTCTCTTAGATATTAAACTCTCTATCATGAATATCATTTTGAGAGCTGGTTTCAACAGCAAACTCTCTGTCACCATTTGACCGGCGACCAAAAGACCGGCGACCAAAAGACCGGCGACCAAAAGACCGGCGACCAAAAGACCGGCGACCAAAAGACCGGCGACCAAAAGACCGACGACCAAATGTCCGAGTACCAGGGGCACCTGGGATAGGCTCCAGCACTCCCCACCCCCAATCATTGTGAGGATAAGCGATTCAGAAAATGAATGGAAGAAATGTGCTCAAGAGCTACTAATATATATTTTTCTGATGTGCAACTAAAAATGCTTTCATTGGAGGACTTCTAAAAGTTCAGTCTATTCTGTTTTATGCTTGTATTTTGGTGGAATGGTGGGTGACTTGTTTGTTCATCACTTAAAGCAGGGGGTACGCAACGCTCGTCCTTGATCCAGTCTGTTATATAGGTCTCCCTACACCAACACACCTGAATCAATCAGGATTGTTATCAAGCTTCTGGACAGATAAGTAAGTAATTTGATTCAGGTGTGGTAGAGGAGAGAGATATGGAGAACAGACTGGATAGGGTCTCTCGACGACTGCAGATTTTTTGCTTCGATTCTCTCGTCCCACAACTTCAAAAAAACTGATTTGTCGCCTTGTGCCATGGGATTTGCTAGTAACATTTTCTGGTAAATTCACTATTTTAACTTCAGATTTGGGTTTTTTAATGAAATGCATGTTTCTACAGTTTCAGATTGTAAGTCAGGTGAGATGAGCCAGTGCTAAGAAATAATGTAATACATTTAATTCGGTGAAAACTAAAGGCAATATCATCCTTGTGAAATCTAGGAAGTAGCTTCATATACAGTGTGGTGCAGGTTAGAAATATGTATAATATAAAATGTTTGTGACTCACTGAAGTGATAGTGCTTCCTTTACTAAAATAAGTAGAAAGAGAAAGGATGAGCAAGAAGGGTTTCATCTGATTCTAATGGAAGAGCAACACGAGGGTGAGTTTAAGCTGTTCCTTTAGATACAGCTCCATTAAGACCACTTTGAAATGTGCTTCATGTTCACCAGGGATCATTATTTTTAACGATGTCCTGACACATCCTTTTATATTGTGTGTAGCATAGACCGGCACATGTAATTTATTGGACGCCTCAATTTTTGCCAATATGCTGTATTCAGTCACACTTAACTATCTTGCTGTTTACTGTGATGTCCTGACCGCATCTCATCTCATCTCATTTTCTGAAATGCTTTATCCTCACTAGGATCATGGGGGGTGCTAGGGCCTATCCCAGCTGACTTCGGGCCAGAGGCGAGGGACACCCTTAATCAGTGGCCAGCCGATCGCAGGGCACAAGGAGACGGACAACCATGCACACTCATACCCATATCTAGGGGCAATTTAGAGTGTCCAATCAGCCTACCATGCATGTCTTTGGAAGGTGGGAAGAAACAGAGTACCCAGAAAAAACCCTCGCAGGTGGTTCAACCTGGATTTGAACCCTGGCCCCCCACTGTGAGACCGATGCGATAACCAATCACCCGCTGGGCTGCCCCCTGACCACATAATGCAACAAAATTTAACAGAACATGGCAGTTTGTCCACAATGAATATAGTTCAGTTGACAATAGTGTGTTATAAAAGGCACCGAGTGACATAGTGTCACCTAACTGAAATAAAAAAAAATACTGTAAAATACAATCGTAAAATACCCACCATATTTAATTTGTGCAATGTCGCCCACAAGTATATCTGATACTGGCAGTTGGATGACTTGGCTACCACGGACCACCTGAAACTTCTGTTCTTGCTCGATGCGGCTCTGTAGCCCGCGGAACTGCTTCTCCTTAGACCAGTCGTTGAAGGCAGTCACCAGAACCACGCACACCACCGACAGGAGGATGGCAGCTCCTTCAATCCAGCCCGCCTCTGCCTCTCCCTCGTCCTCTGCACCACCTGTCACTGTGCCACAAGCTGTGCAAGGGAACATTTAGAGAAATTTAAAGGGAATGCTGAGAACTTTTCTTTAGCAGAGAATGAAATACAAGCAATCAGTTAAAATCTCCATCTTTCAAATGCACCTGTGAATATGTGTCTACCAAATTTTGAAAACACAAAATCTGACATCTTGGTTTATATTTTAGACACATTATAATAGATCAGACATGGGGAAACTATGGCCCGCGGACCACATCCAGCCCGCTAGGCTTTTTAATCCGGCCCGCCGACATTGTCTGAATGTTTTGGGTTTTTTGCTCCAAGGTTTAGAGTGTCCAATCAGACTATCATGCATGTTTTTGGAATGTGGAAGGAAGCCGGAGTAAACGGAGTAAATCCACGCGGGGAGAACATGCAAACTCCACACAGGTGGACCAACCTAGACTTGATCCCAGGACTCCAGAGCTCTGAGAATGACGCGCTAACTACTCATTTCACCGGGCCTCTGGCAACACTAATATAACAATAAAATCTGATGCTGCAATGCAATCAATTGCTTTATGCACTGAAAGACAGTAAATCATCATCCTGCATTGTATCCATTTTCCTGCTCATATTCAGTCACTAGGACATTAAATGCATGGACAAGTTAATTGGTAGACTTTTTTATCAACTGAAGCATAATGACTCATTCAGCAGAAACTAGCATCTTTTGGAAAGTGTACGCAATCATGGTCCTGCCTAAAATACCAATAGATGAAATAGGAAAGTATGGACATAAGTATGAGTGCATGATTGCAACTTTGTCACTTTAAAGTTAGACATAACTGTCCAAATAATATAAATCACATAATCATTAAGAATCCTATCAAAACAACTAAAATAAATTTTATTAAAAAAGGAAAGAAAAAAAACGCAGGCACAATTTAACTTCCTTCTGTGCATCCTATAAAGTTTTTACAGTCCTCAAAATGATGAGTGGTCCCTTTTAGAAAGGGGGGTTGAGTGCCATTACTCTCCTCACACTGCAGGCGGTAGTGACTGATGGCGCTGACTCAGGCCATTGTTATGGGTCTTCATTTCCTGTTTCACGGCTCGCGGGGCAAATGTATGGACACTAGGTTCTCAAGGTTATTTCTCGACTCAACACTTCATTAACCTCTGGCTAACTTCTCCGTGCACATGTAAGAATAGAAGGTGAGTCATGTGACATGGTCAGCTTCTACATGACCATGCAAGTAAGGGCCAAACAAGAACTGTGTAGTGAAACCTAGTTTTTGGAAGTGGAGTTTTAACAAGCTGACTGATAGAATCTAGCATGTTTGGTTTTGGCCCAGTGTCTCACAAATCATAGCGAGCAACAGTGCACCGCGATGGAAACAGTGGTACCTTGGTGTTCATCTGATTCCTGGACTGGTCTGTACAGGCTTTTCCGCTTAGTGGTTCGGTGCAGTCCGGGTAGCATAACGTTTCCATGCTATTCATTTAAAATTTAAACCGCTAAAGGTTTATCCCTTGTTACAAAAAATGACATGCTGGGTATCTGAGGAGCCCAACACAACCAGCACAGTGAGATTGGAACAATGATGGTGACAACAACGACCCCCACTTGTTGGGATTGTAAGAATTGCATGCTGCAATAAGCTAAACGTCCAAAGTCCCTTTGATGTCAACGTAAAAGTAACTCTTTATTCTGTTATTGACACATTTTTTGAATTTGCTCCCTGTAATTTATGAAATGATCTCAGAATTGCAACAGTGTTTTGTAGTATAGATGTTGCCTGTTTCTTGTAGATTTACCAACGGTTTGGCCTTGGACTGAGCTAAAGAATGATGCGATGAATAAATACGAAGGTTATACTATCCTACCCGACCTGCACCAGACTGCTCAATGAAAACCTGGCTTAAGAGGAAGAACACCAGAGTTTAAATGAGCCGTGTCCAAAGTAAAGTCAATGCTCATTGTCTATGTTATACAGGTTTGTAACAGTTCTTCTAGCATCAAATGTCTGAAAAGTGACTCAATGACTAAGGCTCTCCTGGTCTACTTGTGAAGACCTTACACTAATCAAACATAAACAAAAGAAGAGTCAGTTTGAACTTTTGTGCTTGACATTGAAAAATAAGTGGACTCACATTCTCCGGTGTCTTCTCCAGGCGGGTGGTAAAAGGAGAGCCCAAGCGAGATGAGTGCGGCAACCTCCAAGATAATGAGAGTGACATCCTGCAAGGCCTCCCATACCAATTGCAGGAATGTTTTTGGCTTTTTTGGAGGGATCAGGTTCTGCCCAAATTCTTCTTTCCTCTTGTCCAAATCACCTTGTGCACCTGTAAGTCCTGAGACAGAGTAAAAAGGACAAATGAATGGTCGGAGAGAGGATAGAATGTGAGGGCAACAATGCCAATATATTCATTTTATTACCCTTGAAAGAA
Source organism: Stigmatopora nigra (assembly GCF_051989575.1). Lineage (NCBI taxonomy): Eukaryota > Metazoa > Chordata > Actinopteri > Syngnathiformes > Syngnathidae > Stigmatopora > Stigmatopora nigra. Next base: position 14,041,849 of record NC_135517.1, on the reverse strand, counting down.
AAAAAACACTAGTAATAGGGAGCTATTACAAAGGTTTACGAAGTTGGGTGTGAATTTTTCACACTTATGTATTTAAAATAATGGCTGAACATCCAAATTATACTACATATGATATATTTGTAGAAAGGTGGCAATAAGGATCCATGGTTACATAATTATCTATTGATTTGATAAAAGGAACAACCAGTGGTCCAAGTCATACCCCATTATACACAATATATATATATATATATATATATATATATATATATATATATATATATATATATATATATATATATATATATATATATATATATATATATATATATATATATATATATATATATATATATATATATATATATATATATATATATATATATATATATATATATATATATATATATATATATATATATATATATATATATATATATATATATATATATATATATATATATATATATATATAAATCAAAATAAGGGGGTGTTCCCATGAGAAAAAAATGATAAAATGATAAAAGTATTTCACATTCTTTTGACTGATAAGCAAACTATGGAATCTTAGGAGAATTAAAAATTGCACATTGCGTTATAAGTACAGGAAAAGAAAATCATATGTGGTTTTGAAACTAACCATTCGAAACCTTACCACATTGGTTATTTGATCCTTTATCTATGGATGGAATCTCATTGTAGCTCCATGTTGGATCCATTGCAATCGATCGATTGATTGATTGATTTGATAAGGGACCGCACATATTAATGAGCATATTCATATTCATGATAATGAACATATGTAAATATGTAAGATTGCAGCCGCCGGCTAATTTCCATCTTTAGTCTCTTGTGTTTCCACACAGCATTGAACATCCTAATACAAGAATGGGCGCCTTATGTCACACAGTTGTGCGTCATCAGGATCTCCCGGGAGTGCCCCTGGAAGGTACCTGATAACGTTTCAGGTGCACCATATCTGCACAAAATAGCCACTGAATGCCAAAAGGGCATGAACTGTTAAATGAATATAGAGGATCATGGGAGGAAGAAGGGAGAGAGCAAGGGATGATGCAAGGAGAGAGAAGCATTCCTGTCTCCTACGTAGGAGAATGCCCTTGTTACAAATAGATCAGTCTATAAATAGCCTCATTATCCATTCCCTTTTAATTGTCTCTCAGAGAGGGCCTAGCATGTACTCTCATTGATCTCACCCAGCAGCAGCCGGTCTCGTATCACGCGTGTATGCACGTGAATATTTGTATGCATTGTGCTCTGCATGCGTGTGACAATTAATGTCTTTTTGATGTCCCTTCAGCTGTGTCGTCAATAAACACATTCCCCCGCCACATCAAAGAGTATATTCTTCCATGACGGAAAGACGTGATATCCATAAGTATGCAAATCTCCATGTGGCCCACATTTCCATGCGGGTGAGGGAGTTACAGTTGTGGTCAAAAGTTTACATACACTTGTGAAGAACATAATGTCATGGCTCTCTTGAGTTTCCAGTTATTTCTACAACTCTGATTTTACTCTCATAGAGTGATTGGAACAGATAATTCTTTGTCACAAAAACATTCATTAAGTTTGGTTCTTTGATGACTTTATTATGAGTTAACTGAGAAAGTGATCAAATCTGCTGGGTCAAAAATATACATACAGCAACATGACTTAGCAATTTTGGTGACTTAGAAAGTGGTGTCAGCGAAATGAGATTAATAGCATGGCGTCTTATCTTCTTGTGAGTGGTTATGAGTGACTACAGCTGGTGACTTCTTTGAGGCCATTTAAATAGGGCTCATTGAATGCAAACGTCCACAAATGCTACAATGGGAAAGTCAAAGGACCTAAGAATTGATCTGAAAAAGCAAATCCTTGACTTGAACAAGTCAGGAAAGTAACTGGAGCCATTTGAAAGCAGCTGCAGGTCCCAAGAGCAACAGTGCAAACAATTGTTTGTAAGTATAAAGTGCATGGCACTGTTTTGTCAATGCCACGATCAGGAAGAAAGTGCAAGCTATCACCTGCTGCTGAGACAAAATTGGTCAGGAGGGTGAAGATTCCACCAAGAATCACCAAAAAGCAGATCTGCCAAGAATTAGATGCTGCTAGAACACAGGTGTCAGTGTCCACAATCACGCTTGTTTTGCATCTCCATGGACTGACAGGCTGCCGTGCAAGACAATACTCCAAAAGCGGCACCTTAAGGCTCGACGGAAGTTTGCTGCTGATCACATGGACAAAGATAATACCTTCTAGAGGAAAGTTCTGTGGTCAGACGGAACAACAATCAATCTGTTTGGCCACAATGCCGAGAAATATGTTTGGAGGAGAAAAGGAGAGACATTTAACCCCAAGTACACCATGCCTACCGTCAAGCACGGTGGTGGTATTTTTATACTGTAGGGCTGTTTCACTCCCAATGGAACTGGTGCTTTACAGAGAGTAAATGGGATAATGAAGAAGGAGGATTACCTTCAAACTCTTCAAGATAACCTAAAGTCATCAGCCCGAAGATTGGGTCTTGGGCTGTGTAGAGGCTAGACAAGGGGTAGGCAAACCGGTCCTCTAGGGCCGCTGTGGGTGCAGGTTTTTGTTCCAACTGATCCAACAAAAACAGGTGAAGATTCAACCGAGAATCACCAAAAATAGGATCTGCCAAGAAATAGAAGCTGCTGGAACACAGGTGTCAGTGTCCACAATCAAGCGTGTTTTGCATCTCCATGGACTGAGAGGTTGGTATTATTATCCTGTGGGGCTGTTTTGCTGCCAATGGAACTTGTGCTTTACAGAGAGTAAATGGGATAATGAAGAAGGAGGATTACCTTCAAATTCTTCAAGATAACCTAAAGCAGTGGTCTCTAACCGGTCCTCAAAGGGCCGCAGTGGGTGCAGGTTTTCATTCCAACTCAACAAGGATACCTTTGCAAGTGTACTCAGTTAATTAGAGTCAGGTGCTACTTAGAAGACACCTGATTGGTTAAAATGCCGGCACTGGACCGGTTGGAACAAAGACAGGGACCCACTGCGGCCCTATGTGGAATCGGTTTGAGACCACTGACCTAAAGTCATCAGCCCGAAGATTGGATCTTGGGGGCAGCTGGGTTTTACAACAGGAAAATGACCCCAAACACACAAAGTGGGAATGGAATGGCTAAATCAGGCTAGAATGAATGTTTAAAATGGCCATCCCAATGTCCTGACTTAAACCGCATTGAGAAATTGTGGACAATGCTGAAGAAACAAGTCCATGTCAGAAAGCCATCAAATTACCTGAACTGTGTCAAATAATCTTAAGTAAACAATGAATGTTTCAATATGTGTCATAGGTTTCATCCGTGTCACAGCCTTCATCGGTGTCACAGCCTTGCTGCATCTTTGTCATTGCGATTTTGTATGTATTTTGTCATAGAGAACTTGTATGTCACGCAATCTTGCCCTAATTAAACAGTTGATGCAGCAGGTGAGTCGTCAGAGATTGGAGAACGGAGACAGTCGAAGTTAGACCAGAGTCTTACGCAGCAACTGTCTGTTCTCCCTCCATGCTCTCCTGCAGAAAAGTCAAAATCTCACTCCTCTGTCTTGGCGCGCTTATTTGTGGTCGACCTTTTGAATATTCATCGTAGACCGGACAAACTGCACCAATTCTGTCAAGACGACTGGTCAAAAATTCAACCAGAAGCTTGTGGATGGCTACCAAAAGCGCCTAATTGAAGTGAAAATGGCCAAAGGACATGTTACCAAATATTAGCACTGATGTATGTATATTTTGACCCAGCAGATTTGATCACTTTTTTCTGTTCATCCATCTGTTACATTCACTCTATCAGAGAAAAGTCTGAGTTGTAGAAATAACTGGAATCTCAAGAGAGCCATGACATTATGATCTTCACAAGTGTATGGAAACTTTTGACCACAACTGTAGTTTAACACATTTAAACTGCACCGATTGCTGGCAGCCATCATTAGCATGGTTAGCAGTGTTGTGGCATCAAAAAAGTACTATATGGTAAGGCAGTGGAATGGAACCATAATAGCTCAGTGCAATTATGGTGACATGATTTTTTTCTGATATTTTCGACTTGAAAGAAATGGGAACTTTTCAGTGTTGATTTTTTTGTTGTGAAACACTGTAGACTTGGCTTGGATATGAAAGGACAAATGGCAGAAATTAGACCATCATTTAACAACAACGGTTAAATAGATGCATGTGCGTGGGTGGTTGTGTTCAGTCCTATCCAAATGCAAGCTAAATCCTTTGTTAAAATGTGACCAGAAATCAGCAACAAAGTGCAGCCCATCTGCTTGTAATTGGTCATGATATGTTGCCACTTTTCTGACTTTTTTGTGGCTGTTTTATAATAAAAACTAACAACAACTATAGTGGCCTTATTGTTGCTATCAAATGAAATAAAAAGCATGAGGGTGATGGGCCACAACCTGTTTATTCCTGTGGACTTCTAAATGCAAATTAATTTTATGAGCATGTATTATGTCTCAAATGTTGTTATAATGTGTTATGCTTCACTGACATTGTGGAGTTAGAATGCTGTGTGCTACATTATAACACATTGCCTTTATTTATGTATCAACGTGTTTGTTGGCCAACATTGTTATGTTGTGATACCATCATTATGTTTTTTTTTGTCTTAAGTGATCACAAAGATATTTTAATTTGCATTATTACACTTAACTTGACATAATTACTTCCGCAGTATTTTTGTGCTTTTCAGTCAAACAAGATTTCAGCACAGGTTTAGTAATTATTGTTTTTTTTTTGTCTACAGCAATGGGAGAATGATAAAATATTTTAAACATGTAACATTTTACAGCAGGTTCTGTTGGGTTGGATAATTGTCAACCTAATCTTAAGCCCCTTAGACATTGTAGATTGGACAGAAATGGTGGGCCGAGGCAACGGTGACTAACAACCACCTGCGATATTATATAAGGGTGAGTTTGTTGTCATTTTTGTGTAGGTTGGAAACCCAAACACATACACACACACATATATACATAGTATATTCAGGGAAAATATAATTTACATATGTACGTGAAAAACAATGAAAATTTGAAAATAGCCAATGAAGCCATAAACTGTGTTTCAAGGTCTCCAGTATTTTTTCATATTTCCTTTCTTACTCAACAAATAACGGACATTCTTAACTTCAATGCATTTGAAGATAAATAATGTGAACCACAATATATATTTTTTTGTTTAACAATGAAAACAGGTGTGAAAATTGATTGTTAATGCTGCCAAATCCCTTCTGTGGCCGTCAAAGTAAATACTGGTTTAGTTAATTTATTCATTTTCTCATCCGCTTCATACTCATCATCACTTGAGGAGGGGACACCCTGAATCGGTAGCCAACCAATTGCAGGGGACAAGGAGACAGACAACCATGCAGACTCCAACCCATAGAATTTAGAGTGTCCAATCATGCATGTTTTTGGAATATGGGAGGAAACCGGAGTACCTGTAGAAATCAAACGTCGGCCCGGCTAAAACATGCAAACTATACAGAAGTGGGTTGAACTGAATGTCTTTATTGTCATTATATAAGTATAATGTGATTTAAACTTCCCCTTGAAGTGCACACATAAATAATCAATATATAAGTCATAAATAAGTAGTCAGCATTAAAAGCAGTCAACATGAGTGAGTGGTTACAAAATGAATGTTGCCTATTGAAACAAGGTCAAATCTCTTGTTAAATGTATCTCACAATGTCACAAAGTTTGCAACACTTAGTTTCCTTCACAAATCCAAAGCTTTAATCGGGTCATCATGGCAATAAAAGGCATTATAGTATGATATTTAACAACACCCCAAAAACGGATTGATCTTATTTTTCATGCAGCTTTGAGTGAGCAAAGAATGGGTCATTATTTAATGTATAGTAAATTGTTATTAGAGTTATGGTAGAGATATTACAGTTGCTACTTGCTCTTCATTCATGGCCGCTAATTCGCTGATCTGTCAAATGTTGCTGGCTCTGCTTCAAATCTGCTGTGACACACGATGCCTACCTAACATCCCTTTGTCTAAATACACGAGGCAGAGACATACAAAACAGTGGGGGGGGGGGGGGGGGGGAAACTAACTTCATGCCTATTTTTCTTCTTTGCATTTGCTCTTCTTCCAGTCAGTAGGAAAAGGATGGCATATTTTAACAAGGCTATGAATAGATCTCCATGGAAACACTATGTGTTCCACTCGTGTGAAAATACTTGCAACTCTGAACCTTGAAGAAACAAGCAAATTTGTGGCCCATATTTATCAGCTTGTCCAGAAGCAATCATGCAGAAAACCAGGAGATGATTTAGGAATGAAAATATGCAATGACCTTTAAATGTCCTTGAATAGCAGCAAGGGGGTAGTATATATAGAAGTCTTGTGATATTCTCATAACATAAATCTTCAGTATGTTTTTGTATTTAACTTTTGAGACCATTTATTGTGGACGAGAAGCCATGGCAACAAGCGACCGTGACGATCATCAACAAATTGATGACAGAAAAAGGGATTGAATCAATATGTATGCAGCATTTTCTCACTCCCTGCTCTTTGAAAAGCGACCCAGAAATCAAGAGCAGAAATGGCAAAGAGGCTTCAAGTGCGAGTCGGGGAAAGAGCATACAGAAACAAAGTGGACTTACTCTGCAGTGAATAATAAACCATCAGCGAACATGTGACTAAAAGGTGGGTAATTATATGGCTCCTGTTACGAGGAGTGATGAAAAATGTGTCACTGTGCACTTGATGGTGACTTTCATCATAACGGCAAGTCTGCTACTTACCGTATTTAAGCCACCCCACGTATAGGCCTTTTAAAAGTGACTTAAAATTGTTGAATTTTGCAATGTCTCGCGTATAAGCCCACCCCCCTGATTCACATCTTTCAACTCCATATTCATGGTTTTTAATAGGGAGTACACTCAGTACAGTTACTTTGAAGGAAAAATCTTAAGAAAAATCATCGTACATGGAATCTCTGAGATACTGTATGAATCAAAAGCACATTATTAGGGTCAATATCATAAAAAAGGTAGTATTTCATTCAGTAATGTCTTTTTTCTTACTAGAAAAACAGAAAATAACCAACAAATAGTAAATGTTAATTTGCCGAGATCTACTGGTGCAGAAGAGTATTGCAACGCTGTAAGTCTTTTTTGTGACAAATACGCCTGATATGCGAGTAAATTTGGTCCTAAGGTGTTTTAGGGAATGATAAATAATTTGAGCCGTCCCATCGACTGTGTGGTTAGCGTGTCGGCTTTGCAGTTCTAGGGGCGAGGGTTTGATCCCAGGTTAGTCCTAACCGTTTGGAGTTTGCATGCTCTCCGCGGATTTGTGTGGGTTTTCTCTGGGCACTCTGTTTCCCTCCCACATCCCATAAACATGCATGGTCAGCTGGTTGAACACTCTAAATTGCGCCTCAGCATGAGTGCAATCATGAATGGTTGTCCATCTCATTGTGCCCTGCGATTGGCTAGCCACCGATACTTATCTGGAGAGATTCGAGCACCCCCATGACCCTTGTGAGGATAAGTGGTTCAGAATATGAATGAATGAAAAAATAGGTTGAAATATTAGAGCCATGATAATCTATACAGTGACCATACTCATAACACAAAGGACTAATATCTTTCCCTAATGCAGTGCTACTCGGTGATTTTCTGTTGCGCCCTCTCAAAAGAAGATTTAAATGTTTTAGATTTTTTACCCAGCTTCGTAACAGAAAATCCTCTTCAGCAGTGCTAACCAATATGTTCCCCAATAGAAAACGTTTGCAGGGGAAATGTACAGTGTGTTTAAAAGCGCACGGCTATGCAATGTAAAATGGCATCTCAGAGTCTTTTGCCAGAAGCATCATTTGACCTTGTTCCCATTAGCTTGTATAAAATTCAGTCAAGTCTGTGGTCCCTTTATGTTTTCCAAGCTGAACTTGGGGTTTCGTAATGATTTTGTGCATGTGTATATGTGTGTTGGGGTAGCTGTACAAGTGGGTGAGTTTATCTGTCAAGCACAGTGCTCTATGAGTCTGACTCATGCAAGAGATAACGGAGTGGAGTGAGAGAACACAGCACACAGCTCACTGTTCTACACACATACACACACACCCCCGAGCACGCCCACACCAACCCACGCGCAAACATACTACGTTGATCCCACTGCGCAATGCATCTGGACATCGATGTTTGGTGTAATTTATTTAAGGCGAGGCAAAGTATGAAAGAATAAATGGAAAAAATCATCCAACATTAAATTGGAAAAACAAAGTACACATACACACATCCTCTCTCTTTTGTTACCATGACAATGATTCTTGCAGTTTTTGTTCCTTTTTGAAATGTGGGAAATGTGACCATAAACAGTTACCAAATAAAAAACTAATTTTAAAGCTGATGGAGCCACTGGTGTACATGAAAAGAATACCAATAGGATGAACAATTGTGATAAATAAAGGAACATGTGGCTTTCACTTTAATCAATTGGGCTTTATGTCCATTTAAAATGTCAATGTAAAGAAACCTGAACTTCATGTATGTACTGGACTGACTCAATTCTAGGAAGAAATGAAAAGTGAGAGTGCTCTTGATAAAAGGGGACAAAGGCTGCGTGACCATCTTCCATCTGGATGTCAGTCTCTGGTTTCACTTCTGGGATCAAATACTCTCAGAACACAATATGTGGGACAAGCATTCAAAGTAGCAGAGTCATGAAATAGTCATGAGTAGCAAAATTGACAGCTCAATCAGCTCAATGAAAACCTCTTAATTGACATTCTTAATCGATTTGAAGCGACATACAGTGGTACCTCGACATACGAGCAATTCGAGATACATAGGTGTAAAACTTTGAGCAAATAATTATCTTGAGATACGAGACACATTTCGAGATACAAGACACATTTCGAGATACGAGACACATTTCGAGATACAAGACACATTTCGAGATACGAGACACATTTCGAGATGTAAGACACATTTCGAGATACAAGAAAGCCAGGTGGCCAAGACGTGGGAGGTTGTTTATGATTTTAACACACTTTTTTCTTTGCCGCAACTCTTCCATGTGGAAAAGTTATCTACGAGCAATGGGCGCAGCTTTGCATTTTTTTCAGTGTTTTATTTTTCCCGTCACTCAGCGCGAATGGCGGAGCGATCGCTAATACGAGGAGTATATATTATTTCTCGTTGACAAGTGGTCCTGCGTTATCCTATTGTGAGGAGATTCGGGTGCCTCATTTTCGGAATATTTCGAAGGGAATACAAAAGGAAACAGCCCATCAATAGTGAAAGTCAGAGTGGAGGCTGGGCAAATAGAGCCATCCCGGGAGAAGAAAGGTATCAAACTTTAATACAAAATTAGAATGAAGTTTAGTGTAAGGTTATATTAAATTTATTTTTGAGTGTGTCTGCATCATAATCCAAGTTCATTTAAATTAGTTTATGTTATGTTACGACAGCGTTGCTATGAGAAAAGACCCTGCCACCCCCTCTGTCCGTCTCTCTCTCTCTCCCATTTGAAATTTGTATAGTTTTAGTACTATTAACACATTTTGATTAATACTAAACCACGAGTTATGTGTTATTTTGTTAATATATAGTGAATTAGAAGAAATAAAACATTTCCAATCCAATATCCTGTTTTTTGTGTTTTTTCAGAGGTTTGGAACAAATTCATTTGTTTTTAGTTTATTTCAATGGGAAACATTCGTTCGAGTTATGAGAATATCGACACACGAGTTCAGTCCCGGAACGAATTAAGCTTGTATCTCGAGGTACTACTGTATATGTTGTCTTAAGCCAATTTAAAGAAATAGCATAGTAGTGATAGGACAAAACTCATATCGTCACTCAACTCGATGTGGCAGGGTTACGAGACGATTTGTCACAATACAATATCAAAAAATAGTCCAACAGGCAGCCATTTAGCTAATTATATGTCAAGAGGGGCGGCTGCTTACGGTCACCGTCAGACTGACTCAGCCGGCAAAAATAGAATTGATTGTTAAAGTAAAAAATAAAATGTAATTTTAAAGGGTATTAGAGAGTTTTTTTTCCACAGAGGCCCAACACCGGAGGAGGCCAAGTCAGTAAAGCCAGTTAAAGCCGCGTTAAAATTCATGCTGGCAGACCGAGCATCATAAGGTAGCGAGCTTTAAAGGAGAAGTGTGAACACAGGACTTCATTATTGTTTACAGTTTTGTTTCTTTTGTATTTTAAGATGACATACTCTTTGTTAGTATGAGAAATATATTTCAATTCAGTGCAAGTGGACAGCGAGCTGCTTACGCTTCAAATTGATAAAATATCGTGTTGAATAATTGTGCTCCTCTCCAACTTCAACAAGGTGTCGCTACATTGAATATGCATGATTAAAGTCAATGCTTCGGGGAGTGCATCCTTGCCAGTCTTTGTATCATGATCCAATCCTTTTCAGTCTTTGTATCGTGATCCAATTCTTTTTAAAGTCAACGTGTGTGTATGTGTGTATGTATGTATGTGTGTATGTATGTATGTATATATGTGTGTATGTATGTATGTATATATGTGTGTATGTATGTATGTATATATATGTGTATGTATGTATGTATATATGTGTGTATGTATGTATGTATGTATGTATATATATATATATGTGTGTATGTATGTATATATATGTGTGTGTATGTATGTATGTATGTATGTATATATATATATATGTGTGTATGTATGTATATATATGTGTGTGTATGTATGTATGTATGTGTGTGTATGTATGTATATATGTATGTATATGTATGTGTGTATGTATGTATGTATGTATGTATCGTGATCCAATTTATTTCGAAGTCAACGTGCATTCTGAACGATATTTGTCTTATTTATATATATATATATATATATATATATATATATATATATATATATATATATATATATATATATATATATATATATATATATATAAATAAGACAAATATCGTTCAGAATGCACGTTGACTTCGAAATAAATTGGATCACGATATATATATATATATATATATATATATATATATATATATATATATATATATATATATATATATATATATATAAATAAGACAAATATCGTTCAGAATGCACGTTGACTTCGAAATAAAGTGGATCACGATACAAAGACTGGCAAGGCGACCTTATAGTGGACAGCGTCGCCCTTATCCAAAAATAGAGCTCTTTGGGTGGCTAAGGCAGATGGACGGCGCGGAAGAGCGAAATTGAGGTTTAATTTCCCCCAAAAACATGACGGCTATAAAGATGAAGAATGTGGTCTCAGTACTTCTAGACATCGGCAAGATAATTTCGATGGGGCTCAGGGTTATGAACAAAGTGTCCCAGAGATTGCTGAAAAATGGTCATAGTCATCGAATATGGCAATCGTCTTGACAGTGTACATGTAGTATATTTGTACAAAAAGGAAACAGCGGTCACAACTCTCCATCACCATCTTTCTTGGTGCTGAAAACCTCTCACAAAAAAGCTCCTCCTGCCCTTACTACGGCGCCTCCTGAAGATTCCATCAATGATGCCTCCTAAATCTGATGAGGAGGAATTGGAGGATATGTAAAACAGACCGGATAGCCGCTATCGAGGACTGGAGTTGGCCACCCCTGGTATAGTGGTTCACTCACTTCGGTGTGGACAGGTGCAAGTTTGATTCCTGTTGGTGGCAGTGTCATTGTGATGCGAGAGGTTCTTTGACTCTCGGTGTGTCCTACATTCATTTTCCGTTTCTGAGAATAATTGTTTTTGCTATATTACACCTTGTTTTAATGTATTGTATAACTCTGCTCTATAATATGCATATACGAGCCTGCTATGGATACAAACAATGCAGGGTTGAAGATTGAAGAAGCCATGGAAGAAATGGGCGTAACCACTGATGCAGGAAAGAGATTATGACATGGGTGATTGCTGAAATATCTTCTCTTCTGGCGGGTACTGGTCCCCTGTCTGATGACATAACTAAGAAACTCTTTATAAAGCAATAACTGGTCAACTGTAACTGAAGGTGTGGTATTTGTGTGCTCAATAAAAAGCCTGCGAAATGGATAAAGGTTAAAAGTCTCAGCGCGGACCATGAGACGGCTGACGGCTTTTCCCTTTGAAAAGGTCACCAAAGAAAGCACGTGGTTGTCATCTTTGCATATTCACAGGGCAACAGTCTTATCCGGGAAGAGGTGCAAAAGTTCTACCACAACGCGTTTCACTTATCCCATTAAGGCTTGTGCTGGGACCTCTAGTGGTTATTTTTGTAGCAATCGGCAGGATATAGTTGGAGTTGACTGCTAGTCAATTGGAGACAAACTATACGTAGTTTGGGGATGTAGATGTAGAAAGAAACTGAAGTACCCAGAGAAAACCCACGCAGGCACAGAGAGAATATGAGAACTTCAAATGCAAAGCTGGTATTATATAGGTAGAATTCTTCTAATCAAAATTATCCACATGAACAAGCGTGTCTTTTTATGGGCATGTTCGTTTAGTCAGGAATCTCTTGGGATATCTACATTCCAAGGCATGCCCACTCTGCATGGATGTGTCACTTTCATTGACAAGCTACGATCTACCAAAAGAAATATGTAACTAAGTCACATTTTTCTTCATATTTATGAGTCTCAAGAGAGAACGACGCTGAAAACAGCTTATGAGATTCTAAACATGAGAAATGATCACACTTCACGTCACATCCCAGTAGAGACATTCACAAGCCATTTGCAGCTTCTGCAAGGTGGCACATTGGTTAAATCAACAGCATCGCTGCAAGGCATGATTGAGCAGGTAGGCACTTGGTACAAACACACATACAGGGAAGACAGCTTGCTACAACTGATTGTTAGCAATGTATTAATCATCAAAACAATCAAGGCTAGTAATGAACCCGCCATTAGCCGGTGAAAGTGTGTAGTGTTCAACACCTAGCTCTTATTAGTTTTAATTGTACCAGATCAAAAGAAATTGTTAATTCATTTATTCGTTAATTTATATCCAACATAATATTTGTGGGGCAGCTCGGCGGATGAGTTGTTAGGGCGTGAGCCTTACACTGGGTTCAAATCCAGATCGGTCCAGATGTGTGGAGTTTGCATGTTCTTCCTGGGCCTGTGTGGGTTTTTTCTGGGTACTCCGGGTTCCTCCCACATTTCTGACATGGACTTTTTTCTTCAGCATTGTCCACAAGTTCTCAACGGGGTTTAAGTCAGGACTTTGAGAAGGCCATTCGAAAATCTTAATTCTAGCCTGATTTAACCATTCGATTACCACTTTTGATGTGTTTGGGGTCATTTTCCTGTTGGAAACCCAACTGCCCCCAAGATCCAATCTTCGGGCTGATGACTTCAGGTCAGTGGTCTCAAACCGATTCCACATAGGGCCGTAGTGGGTCCTGGTCTTTGTTCCAACCGGTCCAGTGCCGACATTTTAACCAATCAGGTGTCTTCTAAAATAAGTAGCACCTGACTCTAATTAACTGATTACACTTGCAAAAGGTGTATCCTTGTTGAGTTGGAATGAAAACCTGTACCCACTGCGGCCCTTTGAGGACCGGTTCCTGACCACTGCTTTAGGTTATCTTGAAGAATTTAAAGGTAATCCTCCTTCTTCATTATCCCATTTACTCTCTGTAAAGCACCAGTTCCATTGGCAGCAAAACAGCGCCACAGGATAACCCTCTCAGTCCATGCAGATGCAAAACACGCTTGATTGTGGACACTGACACCTGTGTTCCAGCAGCTTCTATTTCTTGGCAGCTCCTGTTTTTGGTGATTCTCGGTTGAATCTTCACCCTCCTGACCAATTTTCTCTCAGCAGCAGGTGATCGCGTGTGTTTTCTTCCTGATCATGGCAGTGACAAAACAGTGACAGGCACTTTATACTCACAAACATTTTTTGCACTGTTGCTATTTGGGCCCTGCAGCTGCTCTGAAATGCCTCCAAGTGAGTTTCCTGACTTGTTCAAGTCAAGGATTTGCTGGTTCAGATTAATGCCGAGCTCCTTTGACTTTCCCATTGTAGCGTTTGTGGGTGTTTGCATCCAAAGAGTTCTATTTAAATGGCCTCAGAGAAGTCACCAGCTATAGTCACCCATAATCACTTACAAGAAGTTAAGAGGCCATGCTATTAAGCGTATTTCACTGACAACTTTCTAAGTCACCAAAATTGCTTATTCGTGTTCCTGTATGTATATTTTTGTTTTGATCACTTTTTCTGTTAACCCATAATAAAGTCATAAAAGAACCAAACTTCATGAATGTTTTTGTGACAAAGAAGTATCTCTTCCAATCACTATCAGAGAAAAATCAGAGTTGTAGAAATAACTGGAAACTTAAGAGAGCTTTGACATTATGTTCTTCACAAGTGTATGTAAACTTTTGACCACAACTGTATAAGAGGAAACCTTTTCACCAAGCTAGTATCTTAGAAGTGCAATCAGTAGATTTCATTCTTCTTGTTTTAGCAGAAACCTCATTGGTTAAACTGTTTTTGTTGGATCAGTTGGAACAAAAACCTGCACCCACAGCGGCCCTAGAGGACCGGTTTGCCCACCCCTTGTCTAGCCTCTACTAACACGTGCTCAACTATCCAATGGTCCCACTCTCTCACTGACTAAAATGGTTGCCAATCGTTTAGAATTCGTGCTGATTTTTATTCTCTCTTTTTTAATGTAACCTTCTGCGTTGCAAGCATAGCAGAAAACTCTGTCCTTATTTCACATAAGAGATCCCTTGTGGGTAGGAGATTAAATAGAATTATTCAAGCAGGAACAAAATTGTGTGGGAGAAGGTAGGATTAGTATGACCATTAGAGGAGGGAAAACATGTACATGTTTGGGCCTACTTTCCATCAAATGCTGGTGATTTGATCAGAATAACTGTTGGGTGATCTGACAATCAAATAGCAAGCACTGCTTGTTGACTTAAACTTTTGTCTATTTCTTGTCTAATAAGTGTAGCTCCCAATTGATTTCTTGTTGAATCTATAATGAACCATGCCATTAACATCCGTGTAGTCTACTGGTTTAGGCTGGCTTCTCTACCAGATGACCATACAGACCTTCAGGGATCAAGTACAAAAAATAGATTAAACTGACCAAAAACTCATCACAATTTAAATATTAGGAGTTAGTCAGTGCAAATAAACCTACAGCTGACCCACATAAGAACGACCTGAGACAAATAGATGTTGACAATAGATGCATCACATTCATGCAAACAAACAAGCAAAAAGTTGCTATTATAACAACATATTGTTGACAAGCAAAAAATGAAATTAATAAAGCATTGATTCCTTTTTTTAAAGAAATATTTGTCAATGATTTTTATTTATTGGCTAAATTGTCTGCCACCCAGGCTCAACTTCACCCCTGATCCTCATAACCATGAAACGAGAAATTGATAGAAATAGTTACTTAGTGTTAACATGTGTGTCCTGTTTAAACACCGGCCTTCTCCCAGTGAGAAATTACGATGTATCCGACCACCAATGACCGCTGTGATTGCTGGGCAGCAATAGCAACACAGGGCCATGTCCCTGAGGTGTTCTCTGTAAACACAATTGGGTCCTATCAAGCCTGTGTTATCACTGGTATGGCTCATCCTTTTATTCCCTAAAAAACAAACACATTTAGAAAAATATTTTATTTCAAGGGCAGCCTGGTGGGCGAGTGGTTAGAGTGTTGGCCTCTCAGATCTGGGATCTTGGCTTCAAATCCAGGTCCCTCCACCTGTCCGGAGTTTGAATGTACTCTCTGGGCCTGCGTGGGTTTCCCCTGGGTACTCCGGTTCCCTCCGAAAACATGCCTGGTAGGCTGATTGGACACTCTAAATTGCCCATAGGTATGGGTGTGTGTGTGCATGGTTGTCTGTCTCCTTGTGCCCTGCAATTGAATGTGTCCACTGCCTCTGGCCTGGAGTCAGCTGGGATAGACTCCAGCACCCCCTGTGATCCTAATGAGGATAAAGCAATTCCGAAAATGAAAAACAAATGCAATTTTGTTTTCAATTTTAAAATGACATGTTACTTTCCCAGTCATTTTATTGCGCAAAGGAAGGATGCGTAAAGGACAGACGATAAAGGTTGTAGATGTGGAGCAGGTATATTTAGGCTATACTGTGCTGCAGCAGCCCACTGGGATTGGCGACCGAACAAGCAAATGAAAATAGAAATGGGAGCAGAGGCACAAAATGAGATGGAAATAAAGAGAGCAGGGAAGTCAGGAGACAGGGCACATGGAATGAGTTATCAAATTATATAGTCTAGATTAACATCAGAAACTCTATTAATCATGAGTAAAGGATATTTGTCTTAATACCCACATTTCTTTCTGTGACTGCCTCGTTGTGTAGAGGTTCACTCGCCTAACTTTGGTATGGGCTTGTGTGGGCTCGATTCCCACTGGTGGCAATGAGTGTGAGAGTACAGATGGTCCTGACTCTCTGTGTGCCCTCGGGCTGACTGGTGACCAATCTAGGGTGTAGTGGAAGTAATAGTAGGCTGGAACGATTTCAAAATGAAATAGTGGTTACATTTGAGGGGATTTCATAAATTGGATCTTGTTTTCGTATTATTGTGTCACCCATCTGTTCTCTATGTCTCTGCATTTAGGTCCCCTTTCTTTGCTCATTTCTTGTTGCGTTTTTGTGAATGTCACGTCAGTGTGCGCCCCAGGTATGTTTGATTCCATTCCTTTTGGTTCAATTTTGCAATTTCGGATTCCCTGCTTTTGTTTTTGCACTTTGTGTTTAATCTCTTTAAAACCGTTTGAGTACACCATATGCTTGCCTGCCTATTTCCATTGGTCCATCACATCCACACGCCCGCACTATGTGAGAGAAGGACACAACCACATACAACCAAGGCAGGGGGGTTTTCTTGAGCGTATGTGCATCATAGTTCGCTAGGGACAAGTCTAGACGCCATCTGAACCGTGACCGGACGTTTGGTCGCCGGTCTTTTGGACGCCGGTATTTAGGTCACCGGTCTTTTGGTCGCCGGTCTTTTGGTGCCTTTAGGTCGCCGGTCTTTTGGTGCCTTTAGGTCGCCGGTCAAATGGTGACAAAGAGTTTACTGTTGAAACCAGCTCTCAAAATTATATTCATGATAGAGAGTTTAATATCTAATAGAGAGAGTTTAATATCTAATAGAGAGAGTTTAATATCTAAGAGAGAGAGAGTTTAATATCTAAGAGTGAGAGAGAAATTTTAATATCTAAGAGAGAGAGAGAGAAATTTTAATATCTAAGAGAGAGAGAGAGAGAAATTTTAATATCTAAGAGAGAGAGTTTAATCTCTAAGTACTGTTTAATATCTAAGTACTGTTTAATATCTACGTGCATTTGATCGGCGACCAAAAGGGACCAAAAGACCGGCGACCAAACGTCCGGTCACGTGGGCACCTAGAGGGCACACCCTGGATTGGTTGCCAGCCAATCCCACAGCACAAGGAGACAGACAACCATTTGAGAGTTTACTGTTGAAACCAGCTCTCAAAATTATATTCATGAGAGAGAGTTTAATATCTAAATACCTACAGTTTTCAACAGTACTTAGATATTAAACAGTAATTTGATATTAAACAGTACTTAGATATTAAACAATACTTAGATATTAAACAGTACTTAGATATTAAACAGTACTTAGATATTAAACAGTACTTAGATGTTAAACAGTACTTAGATATTAAACAGTACTTAGATATTAAACAGTACTTCGATATTAAACAGTACTTAGATATTAAACAGTACTTAGATATTTAACAGTACTTAGATATTAAACAGCACTTAGATATTGAACAGTATTTAAATATTAAATAGTACTTAGATATTAAACAGTACTTAGATATTAAACAGTAATTAGATATTAAACAGTACTTAGATATTAAACTCTCTCTCTTAGATATTAAACTCTCTCTCTTAGATATTAAACAGTACTTAGATATTAAACTCTCTCTTAGATATTATACAGTACTTAGATATTAAACTCTCTCTCTTAGATATTAAACTCTCTCTCTTAGATATTAAACTCTCTCCCTCTTAGATATTAAACTCTCTCTCTTAGAATTAAACAGTACTTAGATATTAAACTCTCTCTCTCTTAGATATTATACAGTACTTAGATATTAAACTCTCTCTCTTAGATATTAAACTCTCGCCCTCTTAGATATTAAACTCTCTCTCTTAGATATTAAACTCTCTCTCTTACATATTATACAGTACTTAGATATTAAACTCTCTCTCTTAGATATTAAACTCTCTCTCTTCGATATTAAACTCTCTCTCTTAGATATTAAACTCTGTCCCATGAATATAATTTTGAGATTTCAACAGTAAACTCTCTGTCACCATTTGACCGGCAACCAAAAGCGACCAGAATACCGGTGACCAAAAGACCGGCGGCAAAAAGGGACCAAAAGACTGGCGAACAAACATCCGAGTACCCGTCTGAACAGGCCATGAGAAGTCAGAAGGAGCTGAAGCAACACAGTCATTGTCGCAGTTTCTTCTTCATAGGTACATTAGATGGATTTATTTACATT
The DNA here is from genome assembly GCF_051989575.1 of Stigmatopora nigra. Classification (NCBI taxonomy): domain Eukaryota; kingdom Metazoa; phylum Chordata; class Actinopteri; order Syngnathiformes; family Syngnathidae; genus Stigmatopora; species Stigmatopora nigra. Next base: position 14,023,303 of record NC_135517.1, on the reverse strand, counting down.
TTTGATATGGGCATGACTCTAGATCATTTGATGTCGGTTAGCGAGTAGTATGTTACCCCTAAGTACCTTTTTCATAGGTTTAGTGCCCCAGAAGAGTGAGAACTAGAGCTTAATAATTGTAGCAAATTTGGGAGTTGTTTTGTATTTCTAGTGCAAATTCCAATATTTACATCTAGCTTCAAATAGGGACTCCTGTAGTTACTATGGGAAATCATGTTCTCACTACCTCAGAGATTGCTTGTCCTAGGTTGAGACAATGCAGCCTTCAAGACTTGAATGTATACTGTCAGCAAACACAGTAAGTGCCATTTCCCTTTACACAAGTCACAAAGAGGGAGCCTCATTGCATGTGAAGCATACTGTCAGAGCATCTGTGAAAGTGAGCTGTAAACTCACTGACATCCCATATGGCCCCTGCATGACTTATTCACCTGCTGTCTGCCTGAAGGAAACACTAGCTTCTTCACCCCTCACTCACCTAAGTGGCAAGTGATGATGGGGGAAAAAAACACAATTGATTCCACATCGCCATGTCAAGTGCGAAGGAACCACAAAATCATTACATGGAATGAAGTTCAAAGATCAAAAATTGGAATCTTGGCTAAATTGTTTTTGTAAAAACTCAATTTTACAGAAAATTAATTGAGGAAATCTCAGAGAGGGCTCTTCTCATTGGTAGAAATAGAATCTGGATCCTGTTGTCATAAATTTGATCAGTAATTTGGACAACTGGTTGCATGTTCTCACTGTGCGTGCGTAGGTTTTCTCCGGGTACTCTGGTTTCCTCCCCCATCCCCAGAACATGGTTGGTAGGCAGGTTGAACACTCTAAATTGTCCCTAGGTAGTAGGAGTGTGACTGTGAATGGTCTCCTTGTGCCATGTGATTGTCTGGCCACCAACTCAGGGTGTCCCCTGACCTGGTGCCCAGAAGTTAGCTGGGATAGGCTACAGCACCCGCCTACAAGGATAAGCGGTTTGGAAAATGAATTAATCAAAAAAGGTTCAGTCATTTTCATATTAACGGCTTTTGTAACCTGCAAATTTCGAATGTAGAAGCATTCGTAAGTAGAGTTACAACTGTACATGTTAACTTAGCCCTTTGCCTGTGTCAGAAATAAAAAGGTGTGAAATAATGAAAAATTCTATTTACATGATGTTATTTTCCGTCAAATTACTGTATAAGCAATTTTACCTCGGGGTTGTCGTTCCATTTTAAAACTATCACAAGCCTATATATAGGTCATCACTCTCGCCACACATCTGGTACATCGACAGGCATAACTTGGGTATAAGAACAACAAAAATGCTAACTGAACCAGGAACAACATACTCTATTCCTCATTGTCCTAAAAAAATCATTTATGAATCCAAATTCTATGGAAAAATGTTCCCCTATTTATATCTATCCTAATGAGGCCATGCAGCCTGATGTCTCCAGAGTGCAAGCGCATACACAAATGACGGTGAACCAATACTTTCACTGATAATTAGCATGATTATATTTCTCTTGTAACATATGTTCAGCAAGGCAGCCAGGCAGAAGCAACCAGTAAACATGCATCAGATAGGATCACTAATGCTAATGGCAACGCTTTCCATGGAAAGCCACAGAATCATGCATTCCATCAATTAATGATTCTCACAGGGAAAAGGCTGTTATCTCGCTTGCTAGCATCTTCTCCAATGAAGACCACTATAAACATGTTGTGGGAACATGCCATTATTCTAGTTTAATGCAACATTAAATTAAAAAAAACTGCTGGAAATCTAGCAAATCACATATAGTATATATCCAATAAGTCATGCAGTTCATCAGGGACTTTTTGAATACTATAAAAGATATTTACGTACTTCCCCATTATTTTAATAACCATCTTAATACAAATAAATGTACAATTAGGGAAAATCCAAAAAGGAGTCATTAACAGTTTTGATAAATATAATGTATTAATAGATAACCATTCAATTTTTGCAGGAGTTGGAGGACTGACTGTTTTGGGTAGTGGTTTATCATATAAATTAAGATCGACATTTTAAAGATATACATTGTTATTCATTATTATTTGGTGAAACTCATTCATCCATGCCAAATTCAGGCCTGGAAAAAGTCACTCATGTTTGACGAGGACGAGTTGCGATATGTATTAAACTTCACAACAAATTAGAGAAAATATTTTGTGGTTTTATGCCTGACTGCAGTTTTTAAATAAATTTTTGGGTGAAGAGTCCTAAATGGGTCTTGATTTTTCTCTATCATGTAAAGATTTTTTCTGCCACATCTTACTTGCTTACTACAGTTTATGCATACTTTCTAAAAACAAAAAGTCCTTTCTACACACTTCATTCAGTTCACAGTATTACATTTAATTGGGGGTCAAATTTTGATTTTTTTAAGTCATGTGCAATGTTCTGCTTTTTTTCTAAATAGGGTTTAAGTTGACAGCCCAGGGTTTGGGTGGTTAGTGCGTTAGTGCGTTGACCTTGCAGGTCTGGGGTGCAAGATTCAATTCCAGGTCGATCCTCAACGCTGGTCTTGCATGGGTCCTCTGGCTACTCCATTTCCCTACCACATCTCGAAATTTCCCGTAGGTAGTAAGAGTGTGAGGGTGAATCTCCTAGTGCCCTGTGATTGTCTGTCCAATGCCTAGTGTCCATAGATAGCTAGATTGGCTCCTGCACATCTGCGACCCTTGTGAGGCTAAGCAGTTCAGAAAATAAATCAATGTTTTGAGTTGCTATGGTTGACCACCCCAGCACACGCATAAAAAGAAACCCCAGCACTGGTTTTAACCATTGACAAGAAATTGCCAGCGACAACTCTAGGGCTTGTACTTAGGCAGCAAGGGACCATCAATTTGGAAAAAAAATTTGGTATCTTTGGAAAAATTGATAAGCCAAGATTTTTTTTTTGTTTATTTATGTTGATTTCTTTTCATTTTATCTTCCATAGCGCACATCCTCAAGGGGTTGCAGGGGTTGTTGGTGCCTAACCCAGCTGACTTCGCGCAAAAGGCAGACTACACGCTAGACTAGTCACCAGTCAGCCTTAAGGTACACAGAGACAAATGACCATACACACTTAAATCATACCGCCACCAGCAGGAATCGAGCTCACACTTGTCCATACCAAAGTCGAGCAAGTGAACCTTTACACCATGAGGGGGCCTGTTTGTTTATGTTTAGGGTCAAAATTTTGATAATTTGTATGAAAAGTAGTTTTCAGGATTTGCCATAATAAAAGATGGGGTACTGTGGTCTGCTTTGTCTAAATTGCCTCTTCTTTCAAATCTGATGGATATGTGAAACATATTAATAATTGCACATCTCCTCCTTTTATTTCAGGGTGTCTATGACTTTGGTCCTGGATTTGGTGCAGGCCAATCGGGAGTTAATTCTCTACCGGTAATTAGTAAAATAATAAAATGGGCCCTCGTGTGAAATTCTGTGTGAATGTTATTGCACTTTGCAAATCAGATTCCTTTCAAATATCACTTGAGACACTGCGGGTATCACATTGCACCGTAACTTTTATCTGAGTCACCCACTGCTTCTGTTATGCAATTGTATGTGTAATCTGGTTCTATCTTGTATTGGGATGGTCCTGCAACAAACTTCTTTTTTTAAGCGGGTACCTGATCTTGAATTAAATATGGTGAATGGACTGTCAGAAACAACACAAATTTGGTAGCTATCTACAAAGAGACCTGTTATATGACACACTGGTTGGCACATTGCGTTTATGGATGAGATGTCAAGTATATATAGCCCTAGGAACTGAGCACTGAAAGAAATAACAAAAAAAGTGCCAAGTGGTGGTACGTCCTTCCTTAAAAAGGCTTGTCATTTCCACTAGAGGGCTCATAACCCTAATAAAAATAAAACATCTCAACTCATGCTTGCATTATTTGTTTTTTCTTTGGTATGAGAACAAAAACAGAACATTTGCACATTTGCAAATGCCATCAGGCCTACTGGAAATATATGTGGAGATAGACTCTAAGGCACTGGTGTCAAAGTGGCGGCCCCGGGCCAAATATGGCCCACTGAATCATTTTGTGTGGCCCGAGTAAGTCAATGATGAGTGCCAACTTTCTGTTTTATGATTAAATTCTAGTGAAGATTGTAAATTATTTCCTGTGTTTCCTCATTTTAAATCAATAATTGCAAACAATGTGCTAATTTCAATGTCCACAAATGATCTATCAATTAGCACGATCGAGAAAGCTGTCAATTTATTAATAGTTTAATTTTGGCAGCCTAGTTGGAAGACATAACGGCCCGTGGTAATTGAAACTACCACGTGGCCCGCGACAAAAATTGAGTTTGACACACCTGCTCTAAGGCATTAAAAAAAAAAAACAAGAATCCTAATAAATTATAAGAAAAAAGATACAGGTATATTAGGTTCAATGAGACTGTTTAAGACCCCCATATCCAAAATATTGTTAGCCATTAAAATGATCAGAAAATAATAAATAGATAATTCATTGCAGCCTTAAATGTCGTAAAACCGTACTTACGAAGCAGAGTGACCGCTTGTGAATTGTTCAGATTCAATTCAAAGACTAGTGTTGTTTTCAGTATAATATAACTCTTGTCTTAAAACTTCAACTGGGAGTTACAATAATCCAATGAGAATGGGTCACTTTCGGCTAAACTGTTGTTTGTTGAGTTCCATACTATCTATCATAAAGCACCCAAAGCCTAATTTTTGCATGCAAGTCAAAGCATAAAATTGGCTGCACACTGGCTGTCTCTGAACAACTTGTAAATCGGATCACTTCTGTATTCATTTCATTACCAGTTGTTAGAGATTTCTGAGTAATAGTGATCAATTAGAGGCAAGCATTATAGCCTAACCGTTGCAGATGTAATTCAGAATTTTAACTGTAACCACTGTTTGTCTTGCTTCTATTGCATTAACATTGTAATCATATTTAACATGTTGTGTTAAATGACCCTGTGTTTTTTCATGTTTTCATTTAATAACAGTGATTTTCCCCTTGTAATGAGGGTTAAGAGTTCCAAAATGATTCTTCACACAGAACGGAAATGATAATAATTGAGCAACATGAAGGCCAACAGTTTGACATTGGAAAATAATGACTGCCAGGAAAACAGTTTAACCATCAAGGTTCCTGTGTTTCTACCGCAAAGGACACAACAAAATTCAAGGCCTATTGTTATGCACAAATATGCACATGCCACATTCTTATTTTTAAAAAAAATGTTCTTAGCGTGTATTTTAGGCTATTCAATGCCATTGTGTAGGACCATCTAGAAACATTTAAAATGTAATTCCAGCGTTAGCGAGCATTTTTATGATTTGATTAATCATATATAAAGCATTCACTACATTTCTGGGCTGTGCACATTACCTTCAAACATCCTTCTAAAAAGGAAACGTCTGATTGGCTGATGTGAGAAAGACATGGAGGTAGCAGACGGGAATAATGGGTGACAGTCTTGTGAATACTAAACAGGTAATCCGGCTGAAAAAATATACTTCAAAAGGGGCTCCCTCTTTTGCAAGGATGTTCCAACAACAATTCCTATAATAACCAAACCCAGCAGGACGTGAGTCATATAGATATCAGCAACAAAACATCCCACATATATGAGTTTAGAGATGAGTGGGTGTACATGTGCACGTGTGTGTATGTGGAAGAGGAGGACTCACCTTCCGTGGGTGAGGTTGTCAGTCGTTTGCACAGTCCCTCGACACCCCCGTAGTCCTCCTGGAGCTTGACCACCGCCTCAGTGCCGCGCAGCTCCATGAGCGAGCGCAGTTCCATGAGCGAGCAACCAAAGCCTGCCACGTGGTTGGCGCCCTCATTTCTTTGGTTCTTGGCATAAAAATCGCTGTTGGACATGTCCCCCATGATGCCAACCGGAGGGTTATTGCTAATAGGGATGGGATCAGTTTCCAAAGCAGAATTCAAGTAGACAAAAAGTAATGATAATAAATGGGTATGTCACTTGTGGAGATATTAAAAAGGAGGGCAAAATCCAATTATAGAAGCATCTGTTTCAGTAGCAGAGCAGAAGAAGAAGGCAGAGGAGGATGGGAGAGGTTGCCAGCAAAGCACAGACTGGGGAGTATCCAGGTGAGCGTCGGACGGCCCCTGTGGTCAGTTCCTGAGAAGGTTGCGAGGCTTGGAGAATGTGAGGGCTCAGGCTCACCACGGCTGCAGTCCAGACCCGCTCCATGTGTGGCTTCCCATTGCTACGATGCGGCTGCCGCCTCTACATGGTGGTCCTCCCCATTCTGATAGAGAGATGGAAGGAGAGAGGGGGTTAGTTCCGAGAGGACAGAAGGTGAAGGACAGCGCGGGAGGGGTCGTTTCGCGCAGAGGTACAACCACAGCCCACCACTGCGGTAACTCCGCCACTTCTGTGTCGATGGAGCGTTGCTGACAGAGCTGCTAACCTCATTCTGAGGACAACTAGAGAGAGGGAGAGCGAGAGAGCGCGGCAGGCGAGAAGACAAGGATGAGGAGGAGAGAAGAGGATGCTCCTCTCGGATGCGGCGAAAGAGGTGGTGTGCGCATGGGGGCGGGAGGCTGGGCGCCGCTCTGACGACAAAATGGAAGAGGAGGCATGCACTGTTCCTGGGGAGGATATGCTGGGAGAAGTGGCCGGGAGGCGGTCCCTGTGGCGTCACACATCTCATCTGAGTCTCTTTCATTGGAAGCCGTCAGTTCAAAATGACAAGAAAATACATGCAATATGTAATGCTGCGAGTATTTTATTGCATTCTAACTTCTTAGATACTGTTCATTGATTCCTGCATAATTGGTTTGCCACATACCAGTGCTGCTGATCATTTTCACATCGGTGCCGTATAGAACATGCCTAGAACTACTTTTGTATTTATTAACATATGATTGTCTCTCCTAAACATTGTATTTGGGGTTGTTTGTTTTGATACTACATACATCGCTTCTGTTCACAGTCACATGTGTATACTTATATCTCATTCTGAACTGCTTTTATATATATATATATATATATATATATATATATATATATATATATATATATATATATATATATATATATATATATATATATATATATATATATATATATATATATATATATATATATATATATATATATATATATATATATATATATATATATATATATATATATATATATATATATATATATATATATATATATATATATATATATATATATATATATATAAGATCTCAAACATACTCAACGTGTGTGACATGTTCAGGGAGTATAGTGACCCTGCAAGTACAGGGATGGTATCAGCTTCCAGGAATTGTGTGCAGATCGTTGCAACATGGGGCTAACCATTATCATTCGGCAAGGGAAGATGATGTTCTTGCATGCATGGCACAAAAAGGGCCTTCAGGATCTCCTCCTGTTATTTGTTGTTTCCAAATTCCATGAATAAAATTCACCTGTGTCTTTCATCCAGGACATTCATCTGCTGACACCATCTTCACCACAGGTCACTCTCTCCTCACAGTAGTATTAAATAAAAATGAAAAATAAAAAAAGCTCACCCACATTACATGACACATGCTGTTTGCCATCTGCCCTGAACAAGCTGGAATTAATCCATGAAAAGAACACCTTTCCAACATGCCAGAAGCCAATGAATGTGAACATTTGCCCACTCAAGATGGTTAAGAGGACAAACTGGAATAAGGTCGAGACTACAATGTGGACGACAGGCATGCAGAAGAGCTTGCCTGAGATGGTTTCTTACGGTTTGTGCAGAAATTCTTTGGTTATGTGAACAGCAGCAGCAGCATTTTGAGTGGCTTGTCTGGAGGAAGTACACTTCCTTTGATAATGTAAAAATATATCCTCACAATTGTTGCAGGGGTGCTTGAGCCTATCCCAGCCATGTGCACCAGGTGGGGTACACCCTGGATTTGTGGCCAGTTAAGGAAACAGATATCCATTCATGCTCACACGCATGCGTAGGGTCAATTTAGTGTTCAAGTCGCCTATCATGCATGTTTTTGGGATGTGATAGGAAACCGGAGTACACTGAGAAATTCCACGCAAGCCCAGGGAGAACATCCAAACTCCCACAGGACGGTACAAACCTGGAATTGAACCCGCGATCCCAGAACTGTGAGGCATGTGTATATTACATAGAAATTACATCTCTGACATATTTGTGTACATTCAATAAAATACAATAATTAATCATATGCATAATGTTTTTACTAACGTTTAATTTTAAAGAATGGATATTTTTCCAATTCTTGCTTGGTGTGTGCTAAATTGCAAGACTTGATCCAGCTAA